>NC_058195.1:20000000-20046735 GCF_907165205.1 Coccinella septempunctata | reverse complement strand
GTCAAAGCTCCGCGCAGTAACCAATGCTGAGGTGTCATCGGCGAACAGTAATATTCTGATCATGTTCAATAGACGAAGAAGATCGTGGCGGGATGTTGCAGCGATCATCATCTTTTCTAAGTTGCATGGTAGATCGTTTATGAAAAGTAAGAATAGGAGCGGCCCCAGGACTGAACCCTGAGGGACACCCAAATTCACTTCATGTTCATCCGAAAATGCGTCGTCAACTCTGACGATCATAGTTCTGCCCTCAAGATAGCTGGAAATCCATCTCAAAAACACTCCTCTAAAACCCATACTGTAGCATTTTTCGATTATAAATTGGAAGGAGAGACTGTCGAATGCCCGTGACAGGTCAAAAAACAATCCCGCGACAAACAATCTGTTGAAGTAAGAACTGCTGGCCAAAGTTGATTTGGGACCAGTCCACTTCTATAAAACAACCTGCTGACAACTAATATTATGTTCGGCCTAATGCGCAAGCGCAACTAAGTTAGGTACACGTGCTATTAATGGTGCAGAAGCCAGTTCTGTCGGGAATGCGAATAGATAAAGGCTACTCTCACTATTAATAGTTTCAAGCGACCATCGGCCATTTTGTATTATTCACCAGTGTGTTAAATATATCTTTAAATAAACTTTGTTAAAAACCGTTTCATCAGTTTTAAGAGTATCCACCCTCATATGGTAGCAGCGCTTGTGTGTATGTGCGTGCGTATTAATTAACAAACAGAAGACTAGAAGACCACGTGTTAAACAGAAGACTAGAAGACCACGTGTTAAACAGAAGACTAGAAGACCACGTGTTAAACAGAAGACTAGACGACCACGTGTTCAACAACAAGCATGTTCAATCAAGAAGAGATGATCGAGATGGACCAATCCGATGCAAGCGAAAGGTCAACGATGGGAGTACCAGAAAATATTTTTGCAATGCTCACGAACACCAATTTCGTGAAGATGTTGGCAGAGCAAATAAACAACTTGAATCCTCCGGCAACCTCATCAGGAAGCACAATAACGGAACCATCTGTGGAGAAGGTCAATATACCCACCTTCATAATACCTCAATTTGAGAACAGCGACAAGCTGAGGGGTCATTCCAATTTCCGCTCATGGAAACAAAGAGTCGAGCGTGACATTAGGGCCCTAGGAAGATCCCAATTTTTACTGCACAACATGGGTGGACCATGAGCGTAGAAGAAAAAAACATGTACAACGCTCAAGTGCTACAATACTTGGAAGCATCTTTGCAGCACGCTCCCAGAGCTGTAATAGAAAATGAAGAATCGGCAGCTGAAGCCTTCAAGAAACTTATCCAAATGTTCGGCAAAAATGATGTTCAAAAAATGGTGGAAGTTTTTGACAATTTTGGAAAAATTACATTTTACCCGAAGATGAACCCGGTGAACTTCGTCTCACAATTCGAAAAAGGAGTTCAAGAATTCAAGGAACTGGGCTTTCCGTTGGACCCGAAGATCATAGTGGGATATTTTCTACATAAAATCAAGGATGCTAATGGTTTCTTGGCGTTTTTCACCACAATGGCTACACTACCAGAGGAAACGAGGACGTACGAGTTCGTAAAGAATGCCTTTCTGGAGGTGGCGAATAGCCAATATTTTAAGGAAGCAGAAAACAGTATGTATAAGAATGAATCAAATGATAGTTTGGATATTTGTTCTGAGTGTTTTGGTATTACGGGTGAGAATCTCAATACTGAGATCAATGAAGTGTATACTGTATGCTCTTTTTGTATTGACGATCCCATTGGAGAATGTACTTTTGCTAATCCTAATTCAGTTTCAGTGCTCTGCATCAAATGTGGTAAGAGAGATGATAATAATTGTTGTGATTTTTGTTTAGAGAATAGGTCTGATCGAAATAACAGGGATGGTTCCAAGAAAGAGAAATATCCAGCAAAGAGGTCTCCTTATTTTAAAGAGAAAAGGGCAGAAAAGAGTCCTTACACACTGGATCAGTTGGAGAAAATAAAGAAAATGACACCAGCTGAAAAGCGTGATGCAAGTTGCAGAAAATGTGGTCTGATGTTCCACAAGTCAAACACATGTGTGAACACAGAGAGATTCTGCTTTTATTGCCATAAGAAGGGACACGAAAAGAAGGACTGTAGGAAACTGAAAGATCAAAAATCTAGTAAGTCATTGTTCGATTTGAATGATTTCAGTATGTTTGCAACATTTCTAGTTGATTCTGGTGCATCTCACCATGTAGTGAATGTACAGAATATTTTGTTGAACTATCAGGCTTATAAAGAGCCGATATCTGTTGTTTTGGCATCGGAAACTGAAAGCACTATGTCAATGGGTCAGGGAACACTTCCATTACTAGTACAGTTTGGAAAAAGTTCGCACATTGTACATCTAGCTAATGTTCAGTATGTCCCCGAAGTAAGGGATAATGTAATAATGTAAGTGTCCGTGCATTTAATATTCATTTTGGGACAAGTCTTGTGCTAAATGCTAATAATGGATTTATTTTATCTAGAAAATTAAGAAGAAAGATCTCCCTGCTCTTTGTATCGGATGGCGTTTATCGAATTTCAGCAAGAGCCAATCCTGGTGATACAAGTAGTATCAACAAAATTAATGTAAATAAAGTAGAAAGTATAAATAAACAGTTAAGTTCGAAAGATAATTCTAGTTTTAAAATGAAACTCTCAGTTATCAAACCCAATAAGAAAGTCAATAATAGTAGAAGGGAAACACGAAAATTACATAAAAGATTTACTCGTAATCAGTTAAAAATGTTGGCTCAGGAAGGTAGTATGTGGCATCGTAGAATGGGTCATATATCATCTTCTTACTTAGGAAAATTACCTAATGAAATAATAATAATAATAATAATAATAATAACTGTCATTTATTGACCACAGTCAATGGCCATCGACCAAAGTCCTTCAGCCTTGTACATTTAGATACATCGATGTAGCAAAAAAAAAAAAGGTTAGACTATTATATACTAAATTGGGTTAATTTTTTTTTTATTGATCTACATAGCCATGGACGTGAGACTGTCCATGATTGTTTGGTCTGGAAATTTTCTGAGTGGGTTGCTGGCTGTATCTCTGTGGAACATGCCATATATATCCTCCAGTTCTTTGACCCGGTTGAAAAATCTGCCATTTAAAATTTTCAGTCGTTCTATTATTGGCTGTATTTTGGTCTTTCTGTAGAGTAGTTCATTGGATGGATTGTGTAATTTATTGAGGGGGTGTCTCATTCGTGTTATTGTTCTCAGAGATGTTTTCTCCCCTACCTCTAGATTTTTTAATACCGAATTTGTGGCATTTGCATATAATGTATGCCCGTACTCCAGAATTGGTCTGCAAACTGTTTTGTATATTTTTGTGGCATTTTCAATGCTTAATCCTTCGTTCTTGTAGGTGAGACATTTGAAGTGTTTCGCTCTCGCAATTGTTTTTTTCTTGGAGAGGTTTGATTGAAGCTTCATATTTAGTTTACCGTCGATTTGTATGCCAAGGTACTTTATTGACGGAGACGGAGTTATATTTCTACTGTCTATCTGAACTAGAGGAGAACTTGGTCTGATCTTGTGGTTGAAGATTATGAATTTAGATTTTTCAGGGTTGGGATGTAGCCTCCATTTGTAAAACCAGGTTATCAATCTGTCCATGTAAAGTTGTAATGCCTTTATGCACTTAGCTACGGTTTTTCCATGCGAGATTATAATGGTGTCATCGGCATATTGCAGGAGATACTGATCTTTGCTATTGTTCTCAGGTATGTCATAGCAGAAAATATTAAAGAGCAAAGGGGAAAGGGGTGAACCCTGTGGTGTACCCTGTTCTGGTGAGAATGAGGTGGATGTTGTCTCATTGATTTTTACACAGAGTTTCCTTTCTTCCAGAAAACTTTTCACCATTTTTATTAAATAGTTCGGAGTGTTGAGTTTGTGTAACTTAAAAAGTAGGCCCTTATGCCACACGCTGTCGAAAGCCTTGTTGATGTCCAAACTAACAGCAGCTGTCTGTTTCCGGGTTCTTTGGGCGTTTTGTGTGTTGGATACAAATATAGTAAGAGGATGAATTGTTGACTTTTTTGAGCGGAATCCAAATTGGCTCTTTGGGATAGCGTTCTTAATTTTCTCTTCCAGTCTTCTTTTAATTATTTTTTCAAGAAGTTTTCCCAATACAGGCAGCAGTGTTATGGGTCTATAATTTTGTATTTTATGATGGTCTGTACCGTGTTTGGCAATGGTGATTATGGTGCCCTTTTTCCATATTTCTGGGAATACTCCGGACCTCAAACAGTATTCATACATCTGAATAATTTTGGCATGTATTTCCTTGTCTAATTTCCTTACAATACTCCATGGAACATTGTCTGATCCTGGGGCACTGTTCTTACTTTCGGAAAGGACATCGTAGTATTCCTCTTCCAAAATATTGACATTTTCATTTTGGTGGGTACTGTCAGCATTCCTGAAAAAACCTTCATACCAAGTGTTTACTTTGGTTTCTTGACTGTAGTCATATTTGATATTTCCATCATATTGGAATGCACCTCTGAAGTAGGCAGCAAACTGTTCTACCTTCTCTTTGTCTGACCTATATTCTTTGTTGTTATCTTTGAGCGTAGGGATCTTATGCAATTGTTTGTATTTCGAGAGTTTGTTAACCTCTTGATAAAATGTTTTTCCCTTTGTTTCGTTAATTTTGTTGCATGCGTTTATCCAAGTGTGTTGTCTGTATTGTTGGACCATGATATGAATGCTTTTGTTGATTTCATTGATGTTTCTTTTAAATTCAGGCTGGGGTTGAATCAGGTATTCTCTGTACATTTTTCTTTTCAGTTTTATCAGGTTTATAATATATGGTGGGAGTTCGTGAAGTACCGTATGATAATTGGCTATGGGAGTATTTTTTTTTATGCTATTTGATAGGGTGTTGTTGAAGTTCTTTATATAATCTCCGTCAATATGTACAGTATGATTATCCTTAATGAAGTCCAGAACTTCTCTATTGACTTTTTTTATTTTGCATGCATGGAACTTGTATATTGTCTTCTTGGGTATTTCTTCAGGTATTTCTTTCAAGTCCAGACTTATCATCATCCCTAAGTGGTTTGATCCAAGGTCTGGGATCAATTCAACATCCAGTATGTTGTTTTTTAGATTAGAGGAATAAATGATTAGGTCGGGTGTACTATCTGGGTTATTTTCCATGATAAATGTTGGGGCTGTCAAATATTTCGAAAATACCCCATTTTGCATAAATTTAGTGAGCTGTTTTTGTTTTGCTATGTTGACATTGAAATCACCGATAATCATTGAATATTTATATACTGCTGCCTTTGTTAAGATTGTCTCCTCGATCTTTGAATGGGGATGTATATACACTAGGAAAACATGTAATTTCTCTCCTTGGAAGGGTATTGTGAAATGCAGGCATTCATTCAGTTTGTTGTTGATAGTAGGAGGGTTTTCCTTTCCCATTTTCAGCCGTGGGTGGCACTGCACAATGCTACCTCCTTTGGTGTTGATCATTTTGTTCCCGATTTTCCTGATGGTTTCCCAATCTTTGTATGAAATACACTGTTCTTCTGTTATTTTCGCTTCAACAAACATTGCACACTGGATCTCATTTTTTCCACAAAGTTGTTGATCAAATGCTTTTTGGGGATATAGCTGTTGATGTTGTTGTAGAGGAATTTTATTTTAGATATCAAATTGGCCATTGTTGTTTGTTGGTTCTGTAGGGGATGCTTCATCGGGGTCTTCAATGTCGAACATCAAGATATACACCCTGTTTCCCGAGAAAACAGCAACAGTGTCAATATTATACTGATTTATGAATCTACGTTTCAATTTATCCAGTAGTTCTTCTCTGTTGGTATTTTTAGGTTTGTTCAATTTCCTAATATAGGTGTTAATTATCTCATCATGTATTGTAACTGGGCTGTGCACTCTGTTTTGTTTCTTGTGGAATTCTTCTATGTTTCTGGATTTTTTGTTTAAGGACTTAATAGCAACGTTGGGTATACCCTCTAACGGTTTTTTGGGGTGGTTTGGACATTTAGGTGACCATGCTTGATGATCTTCGGAGCCGCATGCCCTACATTTTGGTGGTAGATTGGTCTTGCATTGTGATTCTTTGTGTGCGCCCTGACATTTAGTGCATTTCAATGGGTTGTTACAGTTCACAGTTGTATGATCGAAAAGTAGGCATTTGCTGCATGGTACTGGTGTAGGTTCTGGTGGGTGACTTGGGAATACTAAGTAGTGTCTGCTTTTGAAAAACATACCTTCATTCAGAAGTTTCTCAAATGTTGCTTCATCTCCTGTTATTATTCTTATGATTCCAGTTTTCTTGTTTGTTGTTTTGGAAACAATCCTTTTGCAATATCTGTGAGGCAAATTTAAATTATCAAGGTGTTGACTTATCTCTTTTTCATCAATTGTTTTCTCTACTGCTGTAATTACCACCGAAAATGTTTTTTGCGGATCACTTCTCTCTTTTGTTCTTAGGTAAGATTTAGTTTCATTATATTTAGTTAGAATTTTAATGACTTTCATCTCTTCCAGTGCTTTTTGTAGTTCCTCCTTCTTGCTATTTGATTTAAGTAGATATCCCAGTTTTGTTCTCAATATGACATCTTTTGAATTTGGGAATTTTTCATTCCATTTTTCTGCCATTTCTATTCTATCTTTGATTATTGCTTCATCTACTGATAGATAGAATAAATTTTTATATTCTGTGTTTCGAATTTCATTCATTCTTGTGGAAAATTGTTTGTTTGTAATCTCTCTCATTTTTGTAGAATAGTTTCTTTTGGTTGTAGCGTATGTTGACTGGTATTTATCAGTGGCAACATTTGTGTTGGGTAGCGTTTGTGAGGAAATCCCTTGATTACTTATCTGGGAATTCCCAGCAGCTGTTGTATCCAGATGTGTACGGTAATCACAACGTATTATTGTTGGTTGATTTTCTTTCTTGGATCTCGATGTTTTTTTGTTGGGACCTAATTGTGTGGGAGAGGATGGTTTCCCTGCTTCTTTTTCGCTTGTAACGAACTTTTTTCCATTCGCCACAGTCCATAATCTCCATTTCACTAAACTCGCCGTCACTTGACAAGTTCATGACTACTTTGGGAATTTAATTACCTAATGTTGTTCAAGGAGTTAAAGAACTCACGTATAATCTCAGTACTGGTAATTGTACAATTTGTTCTAAAGCAAAAATGACCAGAAAAACATGTGCAAAAGAAAGAGATCGAGCCACTAGAGCTTGTGAAATTCTTCATTCAGATCTATTAACTGTCAATCCGCCAACACATTACACTAAGAAAAAGTATATTTTAATTGTTCTAGATGATTATTCAAGATATGCACAAATTTTCCTGATGAAACAGAAGTCTGAAACTTTCAAGTTTTTGAAGTCTGCTTTGAACTATCTTCAGTCATTATTTCCTAGTCCTGGTCAATTCAGAAAATTACGTTGTGATAATGGAACAGAGTTTATCAGCGAATCTTGTCAACAAGTTCTCGATCAGTTTGGTATTCAAATTCAGTTAGCAGAACCTTATCAACATGAGCATAATGGAACTGCTGAAAGGTTCAATAGAACACTCCAAGAAAGGGCTAGAGCCTTGTTATTTGAATCAGGCTTTCCAAATACTTTCTGGGGTTTTGCATTTTCGACTGCTTGCTATCTATACAATCGTACGCCTCATTCATCATTAGATTTTTTGACTCCATATGAAAAACTCTATGGAAAACAAGCCGATCTGCAAAATATAAGAATTTTCGGTTCACAGGCAGAAGTTAGAAATGAAAATGTTCCAAAAGGTAAAAAGTTGAATGCAAGATCTAGCACAATGTATTTAATAGGATATACCGATACTGGCTATTTGTTGTATGATCCTAAAACCTGTAAGACTATTACATCTTGTAATGTTCTAATAAATGAAGAGTTGACCTACAAGTCATATGAATCAAAGTTATCAGTTCCAAGTGATGAATTAACAGTTTCGTCTGAATCTGTTGAGTCCAGTGAGAATGTTTCTGTTACGCCCTCTGTAGGCAATTCTGTTGCGTCCATTACGGACATATCTGTTGTGCCACCTACTGGCAATTCTGTTGTATAAGTTGCAAACAATCCTGTTGAAATGAAATCAGTTGAACAAAACTCTGATTCTGTAAGAACTACAAGTCCAGTACAGAGTAGCTCCAACAATTCTGTTGATAAAACAGCTACAAATATGTTAGAAAATGTTTCAGTTAGCTCTCAGATAAATAATGAGATAGAATATGAAGAAATATCCCAGCTAGATGATTTTGATGGCAATGAAACCAGTGGACTTGATATGCCGCAAATTTCAGTTAATGCCACAATTTTGAATCCATTTGGTTTTGTATATGATACAAAAATCTATCAGACAAGTAAAACACCTCAAACATATCTGGAAGCAATGACATGTTCAGAAAGTAGTAAATGGATTACTGCCATTCAGTCCGAACTTGAAGCTATAAACCAACATGAAGTTTGGGAAATTGTGGAAAGAAAACAAGGTATGAAAAGTATTCCGTTGAAATGGGTATTTACAGTTAAGGACAATGGTGTGTGTAAGGCTCGTTTAGTTGTTGTAGGATGCAAAGATACTGAAAAGTATACTCTTGAGGAAACTGCATCTCCTACACCAGCTCTATCAGTTGTTAAATTATTATTTGCATTGTCAGTTTCTAGGAATTGGCATGTTGAACAGTTGAATGTCAAAACAGCATTTCTTCATGGTGAAATTGATCGACCAAAATATGTAAGTGTTCCTGAAGGAATCAATCTTGATAAATCAAAGGTAATATTGAAGTTACGAAAAGCTCTTTATGGATTATCTATAGCACCGAAATGTTGGTTTATGACACTTGATAATTTTCTGAAGGATTCTGGTTTTGAATCAAATTTACGAGAACCATGTTTATATAAGAAAAAGGAAGATAGTAATATCATTTTGATTTTAGTATATGTTGACGATCTATTAATTACATGTAGCTGTAGAAACCTTATTCAGGAAAATGTGAATATGTTGAAGTCACGTTTTAAGGTAAAACAATTTGGCTTTCCTACAAAATTTCTTGGTTTGGAAATCACTAGATCAGAAAATCAGTTGTTTCTTCATCAAACACAGTTTGTTAATGAAATGTTGAAAGAATTTCGAATGAAAAACTCAAATTCAGTTGACACTCCTTTAGTTCCTCAAGGAAATCATAAAGTTCCGGAAGTAACGAATGAAGCAGATCTTCCGTATAAGAAAGCTATAGGTTCCCTGCTGTATTTAAGTATGTTCACAAGACCTGATATATCCTTTGCCGTAGGTTATTTGGCTAGATTCCAAGCTAATCCACAGCAGTATCATTGGACATTAGTTAAAAGAGTTTTCAGGTATTTGAAAGGTACAAGTCAGTTAGGTCTAAAATTCACAGTAGGATCTCCAATTTTGTCATGTTATTGTGATGCAGATTTTTCAGGTGATAGGTGTGGTCAAAAGTCGACCACAGGCTTTGTGATTTTTGCATTTGGTAATCCTGTTGTATGGTGCTCAAAACTTCAATCAACAATAGCACAAAGTGCTATTGCGCAGCAGAAGCTGAATTTATTGCACTTACTCATGCTACTAATGAAATTCTATTTTTAGCACAATTATTAGAAGAGACTGAGGGTCTCAGAGCATACCCAGTTAATATATATGAAGACAATGAAGCAGCAAGACGTAACTGTCTGGCTAGCACAAGTAAAAGCCGCTTGAAGTATGTGGAACGTAAATATTTATTGATTCGTCAACACGTAAGAGATAAGAAAATTAATATTGTGAAGATCAATACCAATGATCAGATTGCTGACATTCTAACAAAACCATTGAATGCAGCAAAGCTCACTAAGTTTCGTGATCACCTTGTATTCTATGAGGTTTGATTTGCATGAAAATATCCAATCCAAGCATAAGATGATAACCAAGTAATAAGTCATAATGATTCAATATTATAGGAAGAAAATGAGAAAAGTCAACGACAAACTCAAAACATGCTCTGTTCGATCAAACATTTCATAAGTAATATTAATTCTTTTCTTTTCAGTCATTATGTATACCTTATCTGAGTAGTGTTATAAATGATCTTCGATCTAAAACATACTCTGATAATGAATTCTGTTGTTTATCTTAGTATCTTGAAAGGATCTTCGATCCCTTAGGTACTTTGGTAATATGTCTGTTGAGTGTTTTATCTGTATATTGTGGAAAGGTTATTCGTTCCTGGAAACATCATCTGATAATACTCAAAATTTGTTGTATATTTGTTGGAGTTATATTGGAAGGGTCTTCGGTCCCTGGAGATATACTTTAATGAATATACATGTTGAAGTGTTCATTTGAGACATGTAGGAAGGGTCTCCGGTCCCTGGATACATACTCTTACGAATACTAGTGTCTCGATTTGGAAGGGTCTCCGGTCTCTGGAAATGATAGATGCGAAATCCAAAATTCTGACCACATGTGTGTAATGAATTAATCATGTTAGTCTGATATGATGGAACATACTATGTATGTGATCAGTCATGTCATTTATATGTTGATCTACTATGTGATATGCATGCATTATGGCATATGTATCTGTTGATCAGTTTCAGTTGATATGATGGTATAATATCACTTGTGGGAAGGGTCCCTGGACACAATGTATTGATACCATACCAAATATTAAGGACAGTTGGTTCGCTATAAGGAACCCTATTCCATTGCCTCACAGCAACAGCTCTGTATGGTTCCACTGACAATCCTGTTGTAGGTTTAAGGCTTGATTTATATAAATTCTAATGAAATACTATCTACTATTGTATACTTTATATATATTCTATATTCCTTAGTTTATCGAAGTCAGTTAAATGGAACTTTCAGTTTTCTGTTGATTAGTTGTCAAGTCCTCAGTTTGGGAGGGGGTGTTGAAGTAAGAACTGCTGGCCAAAGTTGATTTGGGACCAGTCCACTTCTATAAAACAACCTGCTGACAACTAATATTATGTTCGGCCTAATGCGCAAGCGCAACTAAGTTAGGTACACGTGCTATTAATGGTGCAGAAGCCAGTTCTGTCGGGAATGCGAATAGATAAAGGCTACTCTCACTATTAATAGTTTCAAGCGACCATCGGCCATTTTGTATTATTCACCAGTGTGTTAAATATATCTTTAAATAAACTTTGTTAAAAACCGTTTCATCAGTTTTAAGAGTATCCACCCTCACACAATCCACTATCAAGGCATTCATAAACGCACTCAACAAAGCAGAGAGCTCCGGATTCAGTTGAGCGGCCCTTCCGAAAACCATGTTGTGCGGTGTCAAGTACATGATGCTTATCGAGGAAATTCATCATCCTGTCCAGCACAATCCTCTCGAAGACCTTGGCAAAGACACTGAGGATGGAAATTGGTCTATAGTTGGCGATTTCGTTCAAGTCATTCTTCTTGAATATGGGTATGACAATAGCCTACTTGAGATGGCTGGGAAATATGCCATTGAAAAATTGATAATATGGGCAAAATGTGGAGCAATGAGCGCCCCGATCAGTTTTAAAATTCTGGCGGAAATAAAATCCACTCCACTGCTTTTATTATTTTTGAGAGACTTTATTGCATCAATCACTTCAAATTCCAGCACAGGATGAAAGAAGAATGTTGAGCTATTCATTGAAGATGTAGTGCATGAGGACGACAAAGAGTTATTATAGTACACACTCAGCGTTCGCTGGGTGATCGTCAAAAAATAATCAGCAAACACAGAGGCCAGATCCCCAGCCTCGACATATGAAACACCATCGACTAAAATCTCCTTCGGCCGAAGTCCTTTATTTCCTCTGCCAGTAAGAGTATTAACCAGGGACCACACAGTTTTGTTTTTATTATCGGATTTTTCGATCAATCCAGTATGGTAATCTAACTTTGCCGTCCTGAGTAAGGAGTTGTAGGAAGATTTGGCACTCCTATACAGGTCACAGGTGGACTGACAGGCCATATTAGTACGCATCCAGTGAAGATGCTTCAGATCGCGCTTTGCCGATACGATCTCCGGAGTAATCCACTTCTTGGGCTGATGAGGAGAACCATTACACTTGAAGAGTGGATAACACATCTAAAATGTCGTCTGAATCACGTCAGCAAATTCACCGAAACATCCATTCACATCCCTCGAAAGTCACATAAAGATATACGGTACACAAAGTCGTCGAGATTATATTGACTCAAATTTCTGACCAACTTTGACCCATGCTTGGCCACTGGCGAGAGACTAGTGGAAAATTCAAGCGAAAGAGCTCGATGATCGCCCAAATAAGCTTCGTATACTTCGGTGGTACAAACGGACAGGTCTACATTACTCAGAATATAGTCCAACTTTGATACGGATGTGTGGCCTGTTATGTCCGTGAAGATCCTAGTAGGTTCTCGAGAAGAAATATGCAAATTGAAACATTCAACTACTTGAATGTTTCAATTATTTATAGATCTACATCTATAAATAATTTAAGATTAGAACAATTATTATTTTGAAGATTGACGTTCAAATCGCCACAAACAAAAATTTTATCGGCTAAACCGCTATAATAGTCCAAAGTTGTAGAAATTGCATTCAAAAATATTCCGAAATCTCCAGAGGATGATCGGTACACGCTAAGAACAACCAAGCCGACTTTTTGGACGAGAACTATTGTCCCACTCACTTCAAACTGCATCTCTTGGGAGAACCGCGACACGCACAATTCTTTTACTTGAACACCATCCCGGATATAGACCATAGATCCACCATGAACTCTTGAAGGGCGGCAGTAAAAATCAGTCAGGTAGTATCCCGGAATGGTCATTGTTAGGATCGCCTCAGGACAACACCAATGCTCAGAAATACAAACGACATCAGGACGCTCGTCGGTGAAAAGAATTTCAAGATTTTCCAACTTGTTAGAAATGCATTGGACATTTAATTGTAGCAATTTGAATTTATTTTTGGCATCAGGGCAATTATTATTGGCGATGGATGTTTGAAGCGGTTCAGAATCAGCGTTAAAGCTTGTGACCACAGGTTGATGTCGCTTTATAAAAAACTTATTCACAGCAATTCCTTCAGGCCAGAATTCAGGATTCATAACTGTGTTGAAGTATTCTGTAGGTAGTGATACCTTGAAAGAAGAATACAACTCCGGTTGTTTCGAATTAAGTTTTTCGCAGGAGACATTCTGTATATGTTGTTTAAGGAAATTTTGCAATTCAAGTACGGTCGTCTCTTCGCTGGGCCGTGATACGTGGAGGTAAGATAACTGCTTTTTAGGTGCTACATGCAGGATGTTCGACTTGAGTGTACCAACCAGAGATGCCGAAGATAAAGATGAATCATCGGGGATGTTACGAACCGGTTGATTGCTGGGTGTATTACAGTCATGCGGTGCAGCGATAAGGTTCTTTTGTTTTTTGAATGAACGTAGTTCTGATGAGAGTCCTTTTAACTGTTTATTTTGGTTTGTTATGATAGTCTTCAAATCGTTGATCTCTTTGAAGAAAATAGCACTGATATCAGCGACGATTTGTTCCCTCAACTTGGAAAAGTCCATTGTTGAATGCAGGTATTCAGCGGTCTGTGTTTCTCGATTGATGAAATTAGTCGCGTTCTCACCCATTTGACGGCAATTCTCACAGATCCATTTATCGGCACAATTTTCACGGAGTTTATTGTAGCTTTCAAGTGATAAGTTAGCACATTTTATGTGATAGCTATTGGCACAATTTGCACACTCTATAGAATCATCGTAGCGATCGATTTTATTAGTACATTGCGTACAGCAAATTCCGCGACCTCGCGTCATGCTGGTCGAATATCGAATGAATCTTCAAGAACAATTAATTCAACATCGTTTCTATTGAAATCGATGGGGAAAGTAGTAGATAACAACATAAGAACATAGAATCTGGAGAATAAACCAATTCACAAATGCCAGCAGGCCTACAGGATGACCGATCAACAAAGACTGCTCTGTATGACTGTATGACTCTATAGCTAGGTTCCTGGTCCCTCGGGAACCAAAGGAAATGAAGAGGCAAATACACTTGCCAGGAAAGGAGCACAAACTCCTTTCATTGGCTGGGAACTTTATGTGGTATAGGAAAAAATCCTGCAAGAAAGAGTTTCAGAAGAAGGAGATAATCGAAAGAGAGTTTCTCGGGTGGAATCTTCTGAGACTGGAACACTCCAAAAAGTTCCTTGGGATCTTTAACACTGAGAGATTTAAGAAGTATCTGGATATTAGCAGGAATATGGTATATCTTCTTACTATTCGCGAATCCAATTACCGTTGAGGGCGCTGCGAAATGAAAACAAACTTTGACGTTTGTCAGTACTCTTTTCAAGATTTGTACGGCCTAACAGAGTTTTTCTAGAAAATCAAGATATTTATCGGAAGTGAATTGATTGATTTAGTTTCGTAAAAAAAGATCAACATTTTATTGAAATATTTCATTTGAAAAGGATGAAATGGGGAATAAAATCGAGCGATGATATTGGTGATCCACTGTACCTAGACACAAAATCCAGATTCACAGATTCTTTCTTGAATCGAAACTAGCTAATAATGTTGAGGCAGCAAATACTGAGTTTGTGAAGTTTCTATTCAAAGTATTTCAATTCCATGTTATGATATAGGTATTCCTCATAATGAAATCTGAAGAGACATAAATATAATTCAGTTCATGGAACAAGTTCTACAGATGATAAAAAGCATTTATTTGGAAGTATGAAAATTATGAAATTGTATTTCTAAATCGTCAATTGAATTCAGCAGAAAACTCTCGCAAAGAAAAATCGTTTAACCTAACTCCTGCATGTTGAAAGCACTGGTATAAATACCTTTTCCAATATTTTTTCGGAATCAATATTTCTATTCAGAAACCCAGACAATAATCTCAATATAACTTCTCCCAATAATAATTATAATACTTTGTTGGACAACGTGAGATAAGAAAAAACATAAGGAACTAAACTTGTTTTGACTTTGCCGTACTGACAAAGTAGTTTCGTAATTCAGTCAGCAGAGGGCGTCTAGATTTTTGGATTCGCCAATATTCCTTATTACAGGGCGTTGTCGCCTCAGGAAGTAACTAATGAAAATGGGTATATCAGGAACTGGCGCGTGTAGTTTCTTTAGGGAGGAGGATTGAACTCCAGATCATCTGGTACACAGAATGCCATTGCCTCCCAGATACTGGAGTTCAATAGAACTTTGGACGGTACAATAGATCTTACGGTCGCAGTGCAACGCAACATGTAGTCAATCTTACTACAGTCTTACTAAAATTATGTTTCATGAACATACCGATTAGGTTTAATCAGAATCTGAGAACTTGACATTCCGTTTTATCTCAGTAGTTATTGTACGAAGAATTGAGTTTTCAATTAAGACAATTTCATAGTATCCGGATTTAAGGCTTTTCCTAACTAAACAAGTGGAGAAGAATCTGAAATAATCAATTGCTATCTATTAGGTATATCTCAAAGACGACATGATTCAACATATAGCAACAAGGGTAAGTTGACCATCCAGTGGAATAAAAATTTTTCAATTCACAAGTGAATGATATGAAATAAGCATAAGCGGATAAAGCGATACCGTTCATGAAAATTTTATTCATCTGTCAAATTTGACAGACAACAATGTTCCGACTAATTTTTGATTGTTGTTTTAGCCAATGAGCATACAATTAGGCGATAATTTTGCATTAGTGCAAATTATCGATAATTTGCTCTTATGCAAAATTATCAGGTCCTTTGAAATAAATGCAGACGTAATCATAAACGTTTATTTCTTATTAAAGTAACATGAAAACTGTTGAACCTAGTTATTGAAATTTTTACAATTAAAAACGCAATTATTGAAATTTATGATTGAACCAGACGAAGCTTGTTGTTGGTCAGAAACAACGTTACTTGAAGCAGAAGTTGAAACTGAAGAAACAGTAAAGTCGTTGTTTTCACTGTTTCTCATTTTCCTTATTATTTCCTCGTGAAACTCTTTATCGAGTTGTAAATAAGGTTTTATTGAACTGACATTTCCATGTCCTGGTTTTTTTGTTAGCTGGTTTTCGTTTACCCCAACCTTGGCTAGATGGCTTACGGCAGTTGCTCGGTGAGAATGGTTTGTAAATTTGAACTTTTCGCTATCGAGACCTGCTTTTTGGACAGACAGCTTTGTTCATTTTGCGATCTCGTTTCTGCCAACTAAGATATTCGTGAACCATATATTATTATTTTGCCATTCTCGATTCGGTGTGAGAAACAGACGGTTCGTCTTCACGTTAGATCCTCGTTTTGTCAGAAGTTTTTGGTATAATCTTAAAAAAAAGCTTTGATAAGAAAAATTAAGTGAAAAACTGAGTTACCTTGACCTACCTAACGGGGCAGATGTCTTCATTAGTAGTGTTTTTGATTAACCATTTACAGTCTGTTAATCTGGATTATATTCTATTCTATTTGTGCTAGTTCCATCATTAAACTTCTTTTCTTGAAAGAAATCCGTCAAACAGTTGGCTGCCTCACCCCCTCGAAATGCTAGCTCATAAGATATGAGATGAAAAATTTTTTTTCTGCAGACCCTCCGGCTTGTTTTCATCGTAAAGCTTCGAAATTTGCAGCAATTCTCTGTAAGTAAAAGCCGATGAGCTTTCTTTTCTCCTTTCCGGGTTAATTTGTAATATTTTGCGCGCAGCATCTCGTGCACCTCTAGCCGATTTAAATCTTACATCATTAAATGGATCCATTGCAATGCCGAAATCTTCACAATATTTTTCCTGAACAAGTTTTGCTGTCACGTTCCACATTTCTTCATAAACTTTTTAGGGTTTTCACTCCCAATCTCTGAAACAAACTCAATTAAAAATGAAATCAACGATTTGCTCCTGCGTAAATTCTTGCACTAATTTGTCAGGAGCAAATTAACTAGAAAAAATTGTTGCCTGACAATAACTCAAAATAAAAAACGTTGAAATTATAATTCTTTGTGACGTTTCGGAGTCTGTATCAGACTCCTTCATCAGACGAAAAAATCTACTTTTTAAAAATCTTCTGAATTGTCGCTTTTTGTCTGACATTAATTGTCAACACACAGAAACAGAGACTGCACAGAAACGTTGATTCATTTAATTTTGAAATTACCGGATGACAGTTCCTTCTTTAGTACATTGATCCAAATATGATCTATTCCTACCGAACAATTTGCCAAATTATTATCTTGATCTAATAGAATACACGCAGACTCTTTAATTTTTCGTTTAAAATGGTCTGGTTCTGTCATTAGAATTTTAGTGTTGTCCCAATCCATCATGTGGTCTCCCGTATTAGAACAAATGTGATCTGCGATTTGTGATCGATTAATTTCTCTATTTTCAATATTATTTTTATGTTCGCGTTTTCTTATTTCTAGAGGTCTGGACGTTTCACCTGTATAAGTTTTACCACAAATACAGGGTATGTTGTAAATACAATTTTTTGATTTTTGTTTTTCGTTCAAAGGTTTAGTTTTTGTTAATATAGATCTTAAATCATTTTGCGTTTTAAAAACAGTTCGTATGTTGAACTTCGAACCGATTCTTCTTATTTTTTCTGAAAGGCCATTAACATAAGGAATTACATTCAACAAATTTGGTTGTTCTTGACGGTTTGTTGGTTGTTCCTGATCATTAGAGAGAAAAAATGTAACCTCATTAAAATGAATTTCTTTTTTACTGAGTCATTCATATTATTCTTTCACTGAATTATTGAAATCATAATCTTTGTTTGAAAAATAAAATAGTATGTAGTATGTATTTGTATATATTATGCACTTTATGAAGTGAATCTTTTCAAATTTTTTACTTGATCGGAGGGCATGTGAGAGTCACTAATTTTTGTATCTGTCTCATGAATGTGTTAGAGACGGTGGAGCTTGATGAGGTCCCGGATACGGCGGTGGTCGGGGAGCTTGGGGCGGGGGAGTGTTTTGTTGGGGGTCATACGCGGCTGGGTATAATGCATTTCAACATAAGAAGTATTCACAAACATTTCAATGAACTGTTAGTTCACTTGGACAGCATAAATTTAGAAAAAATACACATAATAGTTCTCTCGGAAACCTTTAACATCGAAACTACTAACATTAATCTATTCACTATACCTGGGTATGATACATTTTATAACAACTCACTATTCAATAAAAACGATGGAACAATAGTTTATATTCGAAACAATCTGAATCCAAGTGTTGCTTATGTACAGCTGAGTCAAACAATTCCTATTCGTATAGAAATTAGAATTAATGAATTTTCTCTTGGACTGACGGCTATTTACAGACCTCCAGCAACTAAAATGAAAGCATTCATAGAAGAAATGGAAATATATTTAAGTGAACTTAATTACAATGATGTAGAGGTAGTTATTGGTGACTTAAACATTGATATTTTGGAGGGAAACGATAAAATGGCAAGCCTCTATTTAAATGAAATGGGATCATGTGGGTTTATTTCTTATATTAACAAGCCTACTAGAGTCACAGCAACAACAAAAACTCTACTCGATCATATAATGATCAGAACACAGAAGAGTATTAGTAAAAAAATCAGTCTTCGTCCCTTTGTTTTTAAATTTTCAATGTCTGATCATTTTCCAGTGGGATTAGAACTCAACTTAAATGAAAAAATTTGTAGTGGTATTAAAACGGATGAAATTAAGAAAATCGATGACAGGAAATTGTTGGGATTACTGAGGGAGGAGGGATGGTTAAAAGTATATGAGAAAGATGATGTGGAGGAATGTTATCGGGAATTTAAGTTTATTTTGATGAGTCACATTGGCAATTGTGAACAGAAAACACGTATAAACAACAAAAATAAGAAACTTAAACCGTGGATAACTCTTGGATTAATACATAGTATTCGTAAAAGGGATAAAATGAAATTAGATTTAAATAGAAATTACTCAGAAGAAAAGAAACTTCAATATATTGATTACAGGAACTTTCTCAATAAATTACTAAAACTAACAAAAAATAATTATTACTCTAACAAAATTAAATCAGCAAAGAAAGACTCTAAAAAAATTTGGAAAATAATGAATGAGGCGGTCAATGTCGCAAAATCTAAGAGCAAAATAAATAGTATTATCAATGAAAAAAATGAAGTATTGACTCATCCAACTGACATTGCTGGCTCATTCAACGATTTCTTTTCCACTATAGGAGGTAAAATGCAGGAAAAGGTCAAGAAAACAAAAAAAATATACACAACTAACATAACTAATCCAAATACACTTTTCCTGGCACCAGTGAGCTCAAAAGAACTTATACTACTAATAGCTACCCTGAAGAATGATTCCTCACCTGGGGATGATGGAATTGACGCCAAACTCATAAAAAAGATACATACATATTTAGTAGAACCTCTCAAATATATAATTAATCTAACTTTTGTTAAAAACGAAATTCCCCTAGACTGGAAAACATCTAATATCATACCTATACATAAGTCAGGAGATAAACAATCTTTACAAAACTATAGACCCATTGCACTCATCAATAACTTTGCCAAATTATTCGAAAAATGCTTGAAAAAACGCGTTATGAACTTTCTCGAAAAAAATAATGTAATCTTTAATAATCAGTATGGATTCAGATCGAATTTAAGCACAGAAGACGCCATATTTAATCTAACAAATGAAATAAATACGTGTTTTAACGCAAATAAGAAGATCTTATCAGTATTTATCGATTTAGCTAAGGCTTTCGATACCGTTCCTCATGACAAATTATTGGAAAAAATGGAGTATCTGGGAATAAGGGGAAATGTGAATCTTCTTTTCAAAAATTACTTATCCAACAGGACACAAAGAGTAAAAATCGAAAATACTTATAGTCACGAGAGAATTACCCCAATGGGTATCCCACAGGGTACCGTCCTTGGTCCTACACTGTTTCTAATCTATATTAACGATATTGGATCAATACTAAAAAGTGCTAAAATAATTGCCTACGCTGATGATACGGTCTTATCGTTCTCAGGGTCCACTTGGCAGGAGGTATTTGGGAAGGCTGAACATGGTATTAGAAATCTGTATAGTTGGTTCAACTACAACCTTCTTAGTATAAATATTCTAAAAACAAAATACATTACATTCTCAATATCCGCCGTCGACATACCCCAAAATATGACCTTGAAAATTCACAGTGAAGATTGTACGAATTGTGACTGTACATGCGAGCCCTTAGAGAGTGTCGACAGTATTAAATATTTGGGTATTATCTTAGACAGACATCTCAGATGGAATCTTCATTGCAACTTCATCAATAAGAGAATGAGAAAATTAGTATACAGACTATATCAACTCAGAGATATTCTTAACAAAAAACTATTAAAGATGGTATACATCTCACTAGTAGAATCCATTCTGAGATACTGTTTGATTATTTGGGGGGGAGGATTCAATAACTCTTTACAAAGCGTAGTGACCACTCAGAAATTTATACTTAAAATAATACATAACAAACCCCGAACCTTCTCAACTGACAGATTATTCGAATTGGCTGATGTACTTCCAATTAAGGCTCTATATGTTCATGCCTGCATCAATTATTTGCCCAAAATACAACACCTATTACCAAAAAAACCCACGTACTACACCACTAGATCTAATCTTTTAAGAACCCATCTGTACATCAAGTCACATACGCAACGGACTGTAACATATTTTGCACCTAAGTTTTATGATAAACTTCCTAACACCATAAAATCATTGAATAATAACAAACGAAAGTTCAGTAAACTAACCAAAAAATACATCCAGGAGAACTATGGTACGTTTTTGAATATAATGCCATCTACATAATAAGAACTAATAAAAAATACTACTATTTTGAACAGTTATTTTTTTTCGTGTGATCTACTGGCGGGACTCTTTTTCGTCCGGCTCTCTGGGGGCGGTCTCTGGGCTCCTCATTTGCTCCATTCTATTTTTGCATCCTTATAATTTGATGGTAAAGGGTTCACGACACAGATATGGATTCATTCATTTCTAGTGTGAATTCAGTTGCCAATAGAACACTTTAATTGTTTATATGTTTATATGATGAATAAATTGATTTGATTTGATTTGATTTGATTATTACGATTTTGGTTAGTCATTTTTCTCTCTAAATTTGATATTGTTTTTTCAATAAAATTTTTTGGGTATTGATTATCCCTAAGAAAATGTTTAATGAAGTCAACTTCATTATTTCTAATTTCGGGTGTAGATGAAATTAAATTAGCTCTATCATAAAGTGTTTTAATGATACCTCTTTTGACACTTACTTGGTGATTGGAATAAAAATTTAAATATCTATTAGTATGTGTCTTTTTTCGGTATACGCTCGTTTCAAAATAATTCGAAAACTTTCGTATTGAAACATCTAGGAATGAAATTTTGTTATCCTGCTCTAATTCCATTGTAAATTTTATTGTAGGTTCTTTGTTGTTGATATGATCAAAAAAATTCTCTAGTTCATCTCTACCATGTTGCCAAATCACAAAAATATCGTCTACATATCGCCACCAAGTCTTTGGTTTTAGTGGGTATGTGTCTATATATTTTTGTTCGAAAGATTCCATGAATATGTTACTCATTACTGGTGATAAAGGAGAACCCATAGCCATACCAAATTTTTGTTTATAGAAAACATCATCTAATTGAAAATATGTGGAATTCAGGCAAACTTCTAATATCTCCATTATATCATCAATAGTCAATTTCGAATTTTCATAAATGGTTCTATCATTAATCAATTTTGTTCTCACTATTTCAAGAGTTTTATCAACTGGAACATTTGGAAAAAGATTTACTACATCAAAACTTACTAAGATGTCTGTTGCATTTAAATTAGAATTTCTTAATTTTTCAAGAAAGTGTTGAGTATTTTCCAAAAAACTTGTTGATTTTCCTGTTAATGGGTTCAAAAATTGTAATATATATTTAGCGAAATTTTGACAGGGGGATCCGAGTGAACTTACTATTGGTCTCAAAGGAATAAGAGGTTTATGTATTTTAGGTAGGCCGTATAAATGTGGGGGTTTGCTATAAGATGGTGTGATAAATTTCTTTTGAGCATATGTGAATTTTTTGGAATTTTTTGAAATAATTTTCTTCACTTTATTCTCTGTGAGAGAAGTTGGATCTTTTTTGATTTTGGAATATTTATCGGTATCATCAACAATTTCTAAAAGTTTTCTTTTATATTCACCTGAATCCATAATAACTGTTGCATTTCCTTTATCGGCAGGTAGAATTTTAATGTTATTTTCACCACACTTTCTTTATAAAAGGATCCATCCTTCTTGCGCATGTTGCTTGTTCACTCCTTTAGAATGAAGGTAATTTTTTCCACCGAAGTTCCTCGTTCTAATAAGTGATTCATTTCGGCACAAAACTCTTGAAATTGTCTCCATATTGACGTTTTTGACTTTTTTTGTATTCGTTGGCGTAAGATTGTCTATATTCTTATCAATATCTACAGCAGAAGCGTTTCCAAATCGCGACATTGCACTTAGAAAATATGACAATGGGTTTTTTATAATGCGTCATTTACTAAAAAATTTTTCATTGTCCGTAGCAACGATTTTTTCCAACAGCTCCTACGTGCCTGCAATGAGTATAAACAAAGATTATAGAGTAGAAAGATAGGAAACAAAGCG
The DNA here is from genome assembly GCF_907165205.1 of Coccinella septempunctata. Lineage (NCBI taxonomy): Eukaryota > Metazoa > Arthropoda > Insecta > Coleoptera > Coccinellidae > Coccinella > Coccinella septempunctata. The sequence continues at coordinate 20,023,978 of NC_058195.1, read as the reverse complement.
ACTAGAGTGATGTGAGCGCCATCTGTGTTTCAAATGTGTTTTTAAGGCCCTAAGACTGGTTAAAATTTCAATTCGAGGGACATATTAAATTTTGCGAGATGTCAGAGTCAGATGGCCATTTTGATCAAACCGGTTTTGAATGTTTTGATTTTCGTATCCATAGACAACCTCGTATCGCCTTTTGTTTTTCGAGCCCGTTCTAGTTGCCGATTATTGAAATTGTAGACTAATTTCTTGGCGAAAACCTCAGAATATCGTTCGAAAATTATTGTATGGTGGAGAACTGTGAATCAAATAAAACGAATTTTACTAAGGAAAATGGGAATGTAAGTATTAACTGGTAACATGTGACTCGGTCATTCATTGATTTTTGTTTTCAGTGCTACGAAGTGGATAAAATTTTCAGGGCGTAAAGGCCTGCAAACACTACTGACTACACCATGTGCAATGAACATTTTACTGCAAGTCGATTGAAAACTGTTTATCCACGTGAATTTTTGTATGCAGGAAGCATCCCTTACATGAAGGGCTCATTTACTTTAGGGGAAATTATGACTTTCACACGTCCATTCAAAGATTCTCAATTGCCTCCAATATATTCAGAAATGCAAAAGTTTTATGGATTTCGATTTGGGAATCGGGTGACTGTCAAATTGTTGTTTGGAAAGTCAAAGTTTTATGAAACCTTCTGCGAGTGTTCATTCGTCAATCAATTTGAATATTGTGTCATAAAGAGACCATACCATGAAGAAATCATGAAAAAGCATGGAGAAATTATACTGACGGGCTTTAATACAAGGCTTGTATACCTCTGTAAGGTTTTTTTCAATTGTGGTTCTGAAAATTTTGTAAATAATATGTAAGTAACGGAAATATGTATCCTATGACGGTAAATTGAATATTCGTTCATATCAATTTCTGATATAAATTGTAAAAATTCAACTCAGTTTATTGATTCGAAACTTTTTCACAGAAAAAACACCTTTCACGTAACTATAGCAGATAACCATGTACTCTTGTATCCTAGTCAAAGCTCTATTCGTTGTCCATAATTTCAAATTTTTGTAAATTTTTTATAGATTGCAAATAAAATTTATCACATCCAACAGCGTATTTCATTGATACCAATCGATTCCAAACAATGTTCAGATGAAAACTAACATCCTGGTCACAAAACAAAACCATCCTTTCGTTTTGTCGCTCAGGATGTTTGTTTTCTGTTCTCAACAAGGTCAATATTGAAATTGAATACAAGGAATAGAATTCGAATTTCGCGCCCCTCAATTATAAAAGAGAAAACTGTTATTAAACAGTTTTTCTGTATTGATTATACGTTTTCAGCGCCTTCTCATTGTCAAATGTGTTTTCACTGGCCAAAATGTAGTCGGTTTTTAGTACTAGCGATATGAGGGCGTTTCCTATCTTTCTACTCTATAATCTTTGGAGTATAAATTATACAATTATCGTCGCCACTGGTGACGGCAATGTGACAGCAACTGACAGCGACACAATACGATTTGATGGATTCACAAAATTTTCTTATTAAATTTAACTCTTGCAATGAAAATGAATCGATAATTTTCATTGCACTAGTTAAATTACAACTGATAATTCTCTGGAAAGTGTTATCGTTTGATTTGTTATTAAAATGGAATAAAATTATTCTGTATATAACACGTGAGTTATGAATGTTTATTCATTCGAAAAAATAATAATGACAATATCAGTTAGAAGAACACCATAGGGACACTTCATTTGGTCCTGCTATTGCTCGAGAGACATAATCCAATTCGTTCACATAACAGAGTGTCGGGATGACCTTGAGCCTAGGAAGCTAAATCATTTTAGTTGTGCAAATGCAACTTGGTTTACCCGTATCCATTGTTGCCAGATTTAGGACGCAACATTATGCGCCGTATGAAAAATGTATATCGACTGTATATCAGTTTTCATCATTTGAAGCACACCCAAAGCTGAATTTGCGTGAACTAAAAATATACTTCAGGTTTCATGAGAAGCACTTCACTGCGTCTGGAGATATGTTTTTTTTGGGATAATGAAACTATGAAGTCTATAAAGAGTTTATTGAATAACACTACACAGTGAAATAAAACGTAAATGAATTAATGAATGAAACGACAATACGACGTAGAGGTCTTGGACGGAGATGTTCACGGCTCGATGGCTTGGGATGAACTGGTTGGTAGGGTTGTTGAAAAAATATCGATACATCGATATATTGATATTTTCAGTTCGATATATCGATATTTTTTGGCGATATTACATTTTTCGATATATCGAACTGAAAATATCGATATATCGATGTATCGATATTTTTTCAACAACTCTACCAACCAGTTCGTCCCAAGCCATCGAGAAAGGGTTTTTTTACTGAGGTTTTTCCCTAAGCTCTTGTATCATACACCAATTTGTATGGTACCCCGTTACGCTAACCTCTGCTAAAACTGTAACTCATACACATGCTATAATTATTGTTTGCTTTTCAAGATTGTAATGCTCTATATCAATATATATATATATCGATATAGAATTCGAACTATCGAATCTGTATAGAAAATCGATGTTTTTACAGACCGATAAAAATTTCTTCATATAAATATTGATTCAATTTATAAATAATCAATATTTTTTATCGGTTTTCTCGATTTCAGATAATTTTTTGGTTCAGTGGAGAAAGTGTCTGTTGACAAGTATTTACCTACTACTGTTCCATGAATTCTCAGAGCTGTAATACCTGTCCTTTTTGAAATCGTACCGATTTATATCGATATTTTTTTGTAAAAATATCAATATCGATATCGATATTTCTAAAAAATATCGATACGATATATATCGATATTTTTTTTCATTTCCGACATCCTTACTGGTTGGTACTGCCAGGCGCTAGCTGACCGCGCCCTAGATTGCGTCACGGCTTCACGCTGTGGAGGGAGCCAGAATAGAACCATAGAACATTTGTTGCACTCCAACACCCGTCCTCAACAAATGACGTTACTGTGGATGTTCTTCAAGACGACGTTTCTGAGCCATTCTTCTCAACTTGATTCTTTCCAGGGGTTTTGTCAGCATATCAGCCAAATACTGGTCGGTGGGACAGTACTTTAACTCAATCAAATTCTTCTCCTTTAAATCCTTTATGTAGTGGAATTTTGTGTCTATGTGTTTTGTCCTGTTGCTGAATTTGTTGTTTTCCACAATTTTCAAACAGCTCTGATTGTCTTCGTAGATGCGGAAATTGCCTTGTGTATTCAGCTCAAAATCATTCAACAGTCGGTTAATCCACGTACCTTCCTGCACTGCATCTGCCAGGGCATGGTATTCTGCCTCAGTTGAAGATAGGGAAACTGAAGTTTATTTGCGACAACCCCAGCTGATCGTAGAGTTCCATAATTTGAACACATATCCGCTGTTGGATTTTCTGTCCACCTTCGTACTAGCCCAGTCTGCATCCTAGTAACCTAGCAAGTTCTTCTCTTCAGCATTGTGACCCTCAAGTACAAGTTCATGATTGATAGTTCCTTTTAGATATCTGCATATTCTCTTTACCTCGGTCCAGTCCATTTCTGTAGGACATTTGTTAAATTGGCTCATAATTGAAACGCTTGCAGTGATATCTGGTCTGGTGTTGACAGATAGATACAACAATGCTCCAATTAATTGTTGATATTTCTCATTGTTCTGCATCAACGGAGTTTCTTTTCTGTGTTTTTGATATCCTGTATCCAGGGGAATGTTTGATGGTTTGGCCTCTTGCAACCCAAACCTCGTCAAAATATTCTTGATGTAATCAGATTGGTTCATACAGAAATATCCTTCAGAATTTTTCCTTATGTTTATCCCCAAGTATTTCCTTATATTTCCAAGATTGATCAGTTCAAAATTTGTCTTCAAATAGGCCGCAACTTCATCGACGTTTTTTTCTTTTCCTGCTGCGATCAAAAAATCGTCAACGTGTACAATTAGGTATACTATATCATCTTTCATATTTTTAGTGAAAAAACATTGGTCCTCCTTACTCTGGCTGAAATCATAATTTTCCAAAACATTCCTTAACTTTCCATACCATATGTTTGCAGCTTGCTTCAGACCATATATCCCCCTCTCAAGCTTGCAAACATATTTTTCTTTTCCTGCCACAGTAAGTAAAACTTTTAATGTCGTCTGGCGAACAACTGGTGCAAATACTTCATCATAGTCAGTGCCATACTTTTGGGAGAAGCCACGAGCTACAAGTCTTGCTTTGTAGCGCTCGACTTCGCCTCTCGAATTCCTTTTTGTTTTATAAACCCACTTGCAGCTTACTATGTTTGCACCAATCGGGGCCTCAACAATGGTCCATGTTTTATTATGTTTCAGAGAACATATCTCTTCATCCATGGCCTTTATCCATTCTTCTTTATCAGGTCCTTTAAGCGCCTCTTTCCTTGTTCTTGGGTCCTCTTCTATTTCCGCAGCTAGACTTGTTGTTTCAAGATAGCGACCTGGAGGTACACCCCGATTCTTTCTTGTTGATCTTCTGCACTCTGGTTCTGGTTCCGCCTGAGGTTGCTCCTGCGCAGGTTCATCACTGCTCTCCGTTGTCAATTGCTTGACATTAGCTTCTTGCTGTGAAAAATCAATCTCAACCAGACTATTATCAACCTCCTCACTGGTGTTATCATATTTATCAAGAAATACTACATCTCAACTTATTTTAATCTTTTGTGTTTTCTTATCCAAAAGCTTGTAGGCTTTCGACTGTTCTGAATACCCCAAAAAAATGTATTTTTCAGCTTTTACGTCTAGTTTTCGGCGTAATTCGTCTGGAACATGAGCATAAACCTCGCAGCCAAAAATGTGGAAATAACTTACGTCTGGTTTTCTTGAATTCCACATTTCATACGGCGTTTTTTCACGAGTTCTAGTGGGTAATCTATTTTGCAAAAAGTTTGCTGTATTAACGGCCTCTGCCCAAAATTTTCTTTCCAACTTTGCGTCTAATAACATGCATCTTGCCATTTCGATCAAATACCTGTTTTTTCTTTCAGCAACTCCGTTTTGCTGAGGTGAATAAGGAGCTGTGTATTGAATTTTTATTCCTTGACTCTTTAGGTAATTAATTAGATCTGAATTTACGTATTCCCGTCCTCGATCTGACCTGATGCATTTTGGAACTTTTTTATGCTGTGTTTTCATTTTTTTTATGAAGTCTTTTATATACTTTCCAGCCTCGCTTTTTTGTTTCAAAAAGTATAAAAATGCAAATCTCGAATAGTCATCAATAATAGTCATTACATACCTTTTCCCAGCAGGTGATTCTGTCTGCATGGGCCCACAAACATCTGTATGTATGAGCTCGAGTATAGCTTGAGTCTTCTTTTCGCTTTCTTTGGGAAATGGTTTTCTTGCCATCTTTCCTTCCAGGCAGTGTTCACAAATGCTTTCTAGTCCACAGTCCCGAATTTTCAATCCTGAAACAAGATCCTTCTTAACTAAATATTTTATTGCCTTGGTGTCCCTGTGGTCGAAACGCCTGTGCCAGATGTGGTAGCAGTTTTCACCGTGCTTCACCGAGTCCATGGCTGCTTTCGCTCGTTCGGTTACTGTATCCACCCTGTACAGATCCTCCTGTCTGTTACCTGTACATGCCTTTGCTATGATACTTCCATCTTTCACGATGTTGCATACATTTTCCTTAAAATCAACCTTATAGCCATTTATAGCAAGCTTCTTAACTGACAATAAACTGGATGTGAGAGCATACAAAACGTCTTTTAGGAGTATTTCACTCACCTGATCGTCGACGTAACATTTCATGAGTATCGATCCTTTACCTTCCATCCTACAAATTTTATTTTCTTCTGCCAACTGTATGCATCCTTTCTGAGTTTCATCCAGGAAGTGGAACAATTCCTTTGAACCAGTCATGTGACTTGTGGCACCTGAGTCTACATACCATCCATTAGCAGAATTAGACTTTACAGAATCCTTACAATACTTGCTCAAAAGTAATTCTTCTGTTGCTACACTGGCTCGTTCTTTCTCTTTATTTTTCTGATTATTTTTCCATTTCTTGTAGGCGAAACATTCCTTTTTCTGGTGTCCTGGCTTCTTGCAGAAAAAACATGATGTATCTTTTGTTTTCTGATTATTCTTTTCTTTTGACTGCACTGTTTTTAAAACTGCTTCACTGTTCCTTGATGTATTTTCTTTTCTTCGACTGTATTCATCAATAACTCGGCTTTTTACAGCATCAAGTGTAAAATTTTCATTTTTCTGATCTCCTAGAGAAGTAATGAGCGAGTTATAGGATTCCGGCAAACTGGTGAGAAGTAACGTAGCTTTAAACTTGTCTTTTAATTCTTCTCCTAATGCATTCAGTTTGTTGAAAAGGGTAAGTACCTGTATGATGTGATCCTCAACGTTATCCCCTTCTTGCAGACGAAGATTGAACAGTTTTCTGTATAAATATATAATACCTGCATATGTTGATTTCTGGTGGTATTCCTTGAGTTTGTCCCAATATTCCCTTGCAGTTTTACAATCCTGTATGTGTAAAAACTGACTGTCTTCGATGAGAAGACCTATTGATGATCTTGCTAAATCATCCTTATCTTGCCATGCCTGCTCCTTATCCTGTTCAGTAGTTTTAAATATGGGTTTCTCCTTACTTACAACTTCCCAGACTTTTTCCCTTTTGAGAAGTAGTTCCATTTTCTTACTCCATATTCCGTAGTTATCCGTATTCAGCTTCTGTATGGAAGAACGATACATGTCACCCATGTTTTCTGCTTTACTTGAACCGGTAGATACACTTTGAAAAAAAAGAAATGTTTCTTTCACTGCTTGGTAACTGTTGTTCACTCAAAACTGTTCATTCACTCACGAAAATAGTCACAGAGAGCCCATAACCTTTTGGGATAATGAAACTATGAAGTCTATAAAGAGTTTATTGAATAACACTACACAGTGAAATAAAACGTAAATGAATTAATGAATGAAACGACAATACGACGTAGAGGTCTTGGACGGAGATGTTCACGGCTCGATGGCTTGGGACGAACTGGTTGGTACTAATGGTACTGCCAAAGAGTATCAACAAGAGGATTCACTCTATCACTTTGGCCGGTTGCGTTTCAATGCCCTTTGAATGTTCCTTGCTTTAGTGGAGGGACGAAAACGAAAGCAGATGTTCGTTCTGTTCGCAAGTCCCAATCTGATTGGTCGCCCAGATTCTCGTTTGATTGCATTGAACTAAAGAAAGTTCAATGTTTGACTGTAGTGAATCTGAGCGCAGTATTGCTGGCGCGTAGCGTCTCCCCACTTCAAGGTTGAAATTCCATGCATTCGATCTTCCCTTGTAAATCGGCGAAGTGAAACCTCTTGTTGTTACTCTTTGGTACTGCCAGGCGCTAGCTGAACGCGCCCTAGATTGCGTCACGCCTTCACACTGTGGAGGGAGCGAACCTTCGCGCCAGAATAGAACCATAGAACATTTGTTGCACTCCAACAGTTTTTCAATATAGAATAACTCTTTTATCAAAATATGAATGGAATCTATAGTAGTCCCAAAGATAGCTCTCGACGTCCTTCACGATTTGCGACTACACCTGTCGTGGAATCCCTCGAAATACCAGAGAATTACGCATTACGCTACCTAAACTCAGCCCGGTACACAACCCTGATGAATAGAAGCCTGGGTGTGGGGGATCTGCGGGGAGGATAATATAATATATACATTTGTGAATATGTAGTACTACCAATATGAATCTCGACATATTGTTAATGAAATTAGTACCCCATCTATATAAAAATAGATGATCCCTGCGTCATTTCCGGCCACTGCGATGTTGCCGAAATATTTCAGTACAATATTGATCTTAAATGATTCCTGTGTATTGTTTTTGCATCTGTTCGTTATTTAGTCAAATATACACGATAAGGAATGTGACCGCTCGAAGCCATGGTATGCGTCATGAGTTATTTTGCATCGAAAGCGATTTAATTTCACCCTACGGTTTTCTGTTCAGATCATTCACGAAATTGGAACTGAAATTTTTCATTCGAGTTCAGCTTCACATTAGTCATTAGTTGTATGAGTACACATATGATTCATGAGTACACATTGGTTTTAGGAGTACAAAAAATATTTTCCGCATTTCATTTCAAGTTTTCAATTTTCTGTAGGCGGTAAATTCTTGAAGGAGGAAATTTTTCATAGACTACTGAAAACGAAGAAGCAATTTCGTTTCATTTTCAGATCTGGATAATAGATTATCTACATAAAATGAGTGTTCATATTCTGTTCTAATGAAGTTTTTTTCGTAGTTCATAATATTATAATTTTTCCTGTTATACAATAATTCCCTGATCAATGCGATGACTAATTTTGATTGCTCGAATAAAAATATTTTTTTCACGGGTGTGAAGAGAGTAATCTTGTTAATTTTTACTAATTGCCGTTTGACCAGTGGTGTCGGTACTTTTTTTTTCGTGAACTTTGCATACTGAAATCAATATGAGGGTTCGGAAATGAATAAATTGTTTCAAACTCTGGGTGTTTATTCATGAGAAGTTGTTAATTTATTTCCAAGATTTTTTCATTCACAGAACATTGAAGTGTGAATTTTATCCGTAAAATGGATATAAATATAATCGAAAGCTGGTCTCGGAAAAGAATAAAGGGTTCGAAATTTGTTGTGCATATTCATATGAAGCCCTAAGAACGACATTCGGAGAGCTTTTTCATTTGCAGAACTTGGAAAGATGAGTCTTCCCCCCCTATTTCTCAGGATGAGAAAAAAATCGGAAATAGGTCTAAATAATGAATAAAGTGTTTGAATTTGAGTGTAGGTAGGACAATGATATTCTGGAGCTTTTCATTGGCAGAACTTGAAAGGGGGGCGAGTTTCGCCCGCATTTCTTAGAATCAGAAAAAAATCTAAACTAGGTCTAAAAATTGAATGAAGTGTTGGAAATTCGGTGTAATCATTCATAAATCCTTGAAGAATGATAGTCCGAAGGCTTATTTTTAATTTGCAAAACTTGGAAGGTTGAGTTTCACCCCTATTTCTCAGAATCGGAAAAAATAGAAACAAGGTCTGAAAAATTGAATGGAGGGTTTGAAATTCGTTGTACATATTCATAAAGCCCTGGGCAACGATATTTCGGGAGCTTTTTCAGTTGCAGAACTTGAAAGTGTGAATTTCATCCATATACCTCAGAAATGAAAAACGAATCGAAACTAGGCTCAAAAATGAATAAACGGTGTGAAATTCGGTGTACATGATCATAAAGCCGTAGACAATTATATTCCGAGAGCTTTCTATTTGCAGAAGGGAAAATTGCGATTGTGTTTGGGTGCATAAAAAATAGGATAAGATTAGGTAAGGATTATCAGAAAAAAAAGAGATGACATTGTTTCAGGTCATCTATTATTTAGTACTGATCATAAATACTGCATTCGTGAGTTACTGTTCTGAGTTCTGTATTCTTCTCATGCTGGAAAATCTACCACAATTGTCATACTATAGGTAATAATTTTTTCATTTATTTTCGGGCAAATGAATAGTGCAATCAGAGCAACTATTCCTGCTTTTTCAAATTTTCCTGTACTACAGCAGATGAATGTTGATCTAGTAATCTATCAGTATCAAAAAATAAAAAAAATTCGTGTCTGATTGGTTTCCGCTAAGGTTAAGAAATCTAGTGATGTCCTTCTTTATCAGATATGAATTGTCTACTATTAGAAAAATTAATCATATGTTGAAATCGACATCTTATCTTTTCAATATTGAAATTTTACAAATATGTGGAGATGGAAATAATTACTCGAATCAAATAGACGTTTTGCTCCAAACTAGTCCAAACACTCTTTCCATTGGGTCATCTTAGACTGGAATTATTCTAGGCTTCAAATACTCTGCCGAACATCCGTGCGAAAACTTGTACTACTTCACAATATCAGGGGCGCATATATAGGTGCCGGGGGGCCCTGAACCCTCACCCCCGAATGAATATTATCTACAGGGACACTAGGCGCAAAGTTCCATTCCATTCCATTGCTGTATCCCGTTACCGGGAATAAATCTACAAAAAGAAGAAAAAAAAAATTGCGAACAGACTTGTAATTTCTTAGGGCTAGTAACGATTGTGTGCCCACCTGTGACTAAAGAGACCCAACCGTGACCTGCAGATCCTTCCACACTCAGTGCATGGATAGTCACCAACCAGATCTGGCCGCCGCTGTATCCTTCTCGATTCTCCATTATAACTGTGTACCAAAGACCTCCACTGTGACCTGTCTAACGCTAGTTGTTCCCAGTTATGATTGGCATTAACTAATTTTAGGGATCGATGTAGTGTATCCATAAACCGCTTTTACTGGCCTCCTGGTTTCCGGGCTCCCTCAGTGAATTCGCCATATAGAGCTATTTTGGGTAGTCTTGTGTCTTGCATCCTCAGAATGTGGCCGCTCCATCTGAGTCGGGCCTTCGTTATTTGAGTCTCAATTGTTGTACAACTCGCCCGTTGCAAGACTTCTGCATTCGAAACTTTGTGAAACCACCTGATGTGCATTATCTGTCTTAGATGACGTTGTTGCGTTTGTTCAAGCTGTTTAATATGTCGCCTGTAGGGCGTCCAGCTTTCGCTTCCGTAAAGAAGCGTTGAGAGGACCACTGCTTTTTAAACAGCTGTCTGAAAGATTGAATTCGTGATTTTGAAACACTCTGTTCTTCAGCTTCAAGAATGCCCGTGATGCCGAATTGATACGGTTTTGTATTTCCGTGTCTAGATCAGCTCTAGTATTCATGAAGCTTCCCAAGTATTTGAACTGCTCTACCTATTCTAGAGTTTCATTCTCCAGGCTGATATCTGTTTGAAGGCTTTCTGGCGGACTTACCAGGATTTTGGTCTTGTTGATATTGAGTAGAGTTGAGGCATCGGGCCAACTCCCCGATACTCGGAAAATAGAATAAAGGTTAAAAATTCAAGCAACAAGCCTCGGATTGGATGGATAAAACGGCGACGACTCAAGCTCAGGAAAAGGATTGGTACATGGAATGTTCAGGGTCTTTCCCAAAAAACTATGAAAACTTCGAGTTTCAAGTTATTTTGGATATAGTGATACTTACGGAAACTAAGAAGGAGGGCCAAGGATCAGAAAGTTTAGGATTTTACGATCATTTCTACTCTGGAGTAACAACAGATAAAAGAGCTCAACAAGGTGTATCCATACTAATCCGAAAGGATCTGAGGAGACATATCACATCCTGGGAACCCATAAACCAACGCATAATTAAGATGAACTTAACTTTGCTTGGGAACAGGATCACCGTTGTGGGAGTATATGCGGTCAATGATGATGCTCTCGTGAAGGATAAGGAAGAATTCTACGAGCAACTCTCATACGAAATATCGAAGATAGGAACATCTAGAGAAGTGATTATACTGGGGGATTTCAATGCCAAAACGGGGTCCAGAATCAAAGATAAAATAATAGGCCAATTCGGAGAAGACACTGTGAATGATAATGGAAGCAGACTTATAAATATATGCGAACACAATAACCTCAAGATACTGAATGGTTTTTTCCAGCATCGCTCGATCCATAAGTTCACTTGGGTCCAGAACACCAGGAATTTTAAATCTATTATTGATTATATGTATGATTGTCCGACAACAAACAAGGATGGTAGTACAGGATGCTCGCGTTTACAGAGGAGTGACCTGCGGAAGCGACCATCACCTTGTTAGAGCTAAAATACTCCCCTTCGGAGAAATGAAGAGGAAACTATCACCACCAGAAGAAGATGAAGAAGAAATCACGGAGATCAGATATAACCTGAACAGCTTTGAACATGAAAGTGTTAAGCAGCTTTACCGAACTAGATTGAATGAAAAACTCACGCAGAGAACTCATTTTGAAACTACGGAGCTGCACTATAGCTTTATAAAAGAGAGCGTGAAGGAGGCTGCGTTGGAGGCATAAGGAGAACGAGAGATAAACAAAAGGAGAAGACCATACTGGTGGGATGAAGAAGTTGAAGAACTCATCAAAGTCAAAAAGGATAAATACAACAAGTACCTCAGTACAAAAACAGAACAGAGTAAAAAAATATATAGGGAGGCTCAGAAAGAAGTACACAGGTTGATACGAGAAAAGAAAAACAAAAGCTGGGAAAAGACCTGTTTAAGAATCAACTCATACATTGGAGGCACAAGGAGTACAGAAAGCTGGAAAACCCTAAGATCCCTTCGCAAGGATAACAAGAAAGATATTATTTCACCGATATCTCTACAAAAGTGGGATGAATACTTCAGCAAACTCTTGACGGAGGATAGGATGGAATATGAACCACGAAATGAAGATGAGCACATAAGGACTACTGGATCACCCATCAGAGTCTATAAAGATCAAATAGAGAGGTTATGCCTTAGATTAAAAAATAGAAAATCACCAGGCCCAGGCAGCATTCCCCCAGAACTGCTCAAATACGGCTCAAACAAGTTATTCGAACATCTTGCGGAACTTTTTAAGAAATGTCTTAACGGAGCAAGCATCCCTGAGGAATGGAGAACTTCATAGATGACAACAATCCATAAAAAGGGAAGTAAGTTGGTTTGTGACAACTTTCGAGGTAATGCCGTACTCGGCACCATCTCGAGAGTATACGGTAGATTACTTTCGGAGAGGATTGAAGCGGAGTTCTATGATATGGAAGCCGAGGAACAAGCAGGCTTTAGAGCGGGTAGGTCAACCATTGATCATCTATTCGCCCTAACGCATGTAATAGAAAAAAAGAGGGCGATGAACCAGGAGGAACACCTTCTTTACGTAGACCTCAAAAAAGCGTATGATAGTGTACCTGAGCAAAAACTTTGGGAATCTTTGGAAGAAACCAATATCAGTATAACCCTCATTAAGGCCATCCAAGAAACATATAAAAACAACAGTTGTCGAATAAAAAGAGGTCAAAGAGTGTAGAAGGGATTCAGAGTGAACAAGGGAATGAAACAAAGTTGTTGCCTTTCTCTTGTCATTTTCAAAATATACTTGGAACAAGCTCTCAAAACATGGAAGAATAAATGTCGGGGTATGAGTATTCCACTGAGCGAATCTATCCATTTCACGCTGTGTTTCGCCGCTGATCAGGTGGTTTTGGCCCAAGACTATGAAGACCTACTGTTCAAAAATCTGGGTGTTGAGATTTTTGGCAATTACTTAAAAGTGGACTGTTACCAAATGATTGAGTTGGAGATGGTAAAATAAAATCTTTATTGTATATCAAACACGTCACATAATAAATAGACTCTCGCATGAAGTAAAATTATATACAACATCTAAACAGAGTAAACCTATTTACAATTATTGAGAAGTTATTGAGAGAATTTGAGAGTAATGTTTCCATGAGAAAATCAACGTTGTATTTGCTTGAGAGAAAGAGCAGGTTGAGTGAATTTCATGTATCGTGTAATAAGATCAATTATTATGTGTTTGATAAGAATTGAGATAGATCTACATCAAATCGTGTTTATGTATTTTGAGTTGCATAATAATTGAGCTTGATAGTTATGAATTGATATGAATGTCATCATGCAAGCACAACGTTTACAGTGATAGAGTTTACGATTTCATAAACTGTCTCGCTATCAGAAAAACAGAAGGTTGCAGTGACAAATTGAGAAGTTAGAGATATGTAATGTAGTGAGACAGGTGTAATGAGACAGAATGAGAGAGATGATTACCAACGCTTACAGGAATAGCAAATCGATTAGAAAAGCAGAAGGTGTTTTATGAGAGAACATAAATTTAGGTGAGTTGTGTTACAAATGTAATGTAGAGAAATGAAATTTTGTAAACGTAGAAAGAATTAATGAATAGTATTCATAATTGAGATGAAACAAGAAGAGCAGTTCATAACGTTAGAGAAAAGAAATAAGGCATCATAATTTTCAGGTAATTGAGTCATGAGAAAGATTATAAGAAATTATACTTATTGAGTTGAAATCAGGTTGAACCTCCTCGAGCGTTATCACAAACCAGTCTGTCCAAGAGAGTTGATTGAGTGTATTCCTTCATTCAGAGTTCTGAGTGTATTGAGATGGATCTCGATCTGGTCTATGAGAAGCCTTCGAAGTGTCCAACTTGAGCGTAGAGGTACCTGAAACTTAAGAGGCCTGAGAAGTCTGATCGTAAGAGGTGTAAAGTTAATCAGAGGTGACATGTATACAAAATGAGAGTGAATACAAGTATATAAGCTTCTACAGGAGTGGTGTGCAATGTGAACTTGGTGCTAAAATTAGAGAAATTAAAATGTGAGTGGTTTTCGAGATGATGTGATTTTAAGCGAATGGAATATCGATGCATTTTGAGAAGGTTGAAGCAGTTAGGTACATTGAGCACGTGGTTGATTGAGAGATTTGGAGAAAATTGAGAAAATATACATGCAAATATGATAGAGAGATGTAGAGCAGAATATTGCAAATGTAATAGTGAGAAAATACATAGCGATGGAGTGAATGTTGAGAGAAACATTATGTAGAATGATATTCTAACGTGACACATGCAAAAAATGATTACATTGTTGAGTGAAAAAAGTACTGTACCTTTTGAGATGTTAATCGAGTGATTATTATAATATAAAATAATATTATTAGATTTGAGCTGACTGAGAAAGTTGAGAGTGCACTGAAAAATCACGTTAAGAATTCACACCAAGTTCCAATTCACTTGAGCGAACGAAGAATGTATTGAATTGAGAAGATTCAACAGGTTCCACCGGTTTTTTAGAACAGCTGATTGACAGCGATTTAACGGTTACGTTCACAGAAGCATGTAACGATAAACGTAGTCACTGAGTTGATAGAGTTGTGCATCGAGTGGTAGAGTTGGGTTAAAAATTCCTCCAATTTTTAACATTCCGGCCGCCATAATTAACGTAGTTGATTATAATCGAGTGGATCTTCGTGAATTATCCGTTGTGAGGAAGTTGAGGCAATCCATCACTCCAGTGTCTGAGCTACTCAATCCACCCATAACTGGAGCGAACAGACTGCTTTCAATCCTCAGAGTGTGGAGGATACTGAATACATGTGAAGAGAGAAGTGGAGTCTGTGATTGAAGAGCCTTGAGTTCATGTGGAAAGTAGACTTTTTGAATTGCCTTCGAGATGCTTCCAAGTCAGTTGAAGGTGTGTGAGGTGTGCTGGATCCAGCTTACGTTGGAGTCGTGCGAGAATCTTTGAACAAATAGAGGTAATTCTCAACAATTTATTCAAATTGGAATACCTGTAGATGAGATCCCATGAGTAGTCTGACGTAGTGGAGGTGAGTATGGAGATGACTGGTCTTGCTTCTGATTCATGGTCGGTTGTCGGTGCCGGCTGACGATTTGGCCATGAATCTTCCGACTTGGAAAGCCATGGTGGTCTCGTCCACCATAGCGAGTGGTTGCGAAGTTGAGATGAAGTTAACCCTCGTGATGCACAGTCGGTAGGATTGTCTTTGCCGGAAATATACCTCCAATGGGCCCTTGGAGTTAGATCTTGGATTGTTGCAACTCTGTTCCGTACAAAGTCCTTCCAACGTGAAGGGTGAGTGTTGATCCAAGCTAGAGTGATTGAGGAGTCCGTCCATAGAGTGGTTGAGTGAATGTTGAGAGCTAAAACATTATGCGCATAATTAACGAGTCGAGAGAAGAGAAGAGCAGCTGATAATTCGAGTCTCGGGATTGTGAGTGGTTTTAAAGGCGATACTTTGGTTTTGGAGCAAAGCATTGTAACTTTGCATTCCTTGGACGGAGTTCGAACAAGAAGGTAGAGAACGGCTGAGATGGCGAGTTGAGATGCATCAGAGAAGCCGTGGAGTTGGATGAAAGAACCCTCTTGAGTGTTAATCCATCTTGGAATTGTGATGCTGGCCAGCTTGGAGAGATCTTCACTGATGTCGTACCATTTCTGTTGGAGTAGTTGAGGTAGAGGTTCGTCCCATGATGGAGCCATAATTCCTGCAACAACATTTTAGCCCTAATCGTAACAGGGGAGACTAAACCGAGTGGATCAAATATTTTAGCAATATGAGATAGAACTGATCGCTTGGTGATCAAAGACCCAGATAGATTGGAGCTGACTTTAAAAGTGAAATAGTCTTCTTGAGGGTACCAGATTAGACCTAACACTTTAGTTGAGTGAGAATGTTCATCGAATGAGATTGGAGTGGGTGTTGATTCTTCCTCTTGAACAACGTGAGATAGACTTGAGACGTTTGACTGCCATTTTGCTAGCGGAAGGCCGGCCGCCATGCAAAGGTTCTGGAGTTGTTTGGCAATGTCGAGAAGTTGATGTTCAGTATCTGCTCCAACACAAATATCATCAACATAACGACCTTTCGTTAATGGAGGAATGGCTAGTGCAGTGGCGGCTGGTCTGTGAGGGCTATAGGGCTACAGCCCCCCGTACTAGAAATCACAAGAAATCAATTCTTTTATGCTATTTACCTTCCCATACGATTTTCAATGAAAATATTACTTTCCACGGTTATTTATATAATTTATTAATGTAAAACTTTCATGCGACTCCTGCAGTTTTGTTTATTTCAATCATAATCTAGCAGTTCGTCCCTGAATGGGCGATGAATCGTGTAGCCCCGAATTCTTGCATTCGGACAGTCATTCGGCTCCAGCCGCAACTCTTCGTGTCGGTCGTTTAAAGGAGTAAAAGGGCTACGATAAAAGTCGCCCCTATCCGCTTCATTCTAGCCGCTGCCGGCTAGCGTATAGACATCTTAGCGTGCGTTCGTATTTGTTTACGTTTTCAAATCACGGCGGACAATAGTGTTCAAAATATTTTAAAAACTGATTTCGCGAGGCTTTCGCTGGCGGAAAAAAGCCTTATTCAACTGCTGGGTAGACCGACTCCCGATTTAAATTTAACCCAGGCAGATAAAACTCCAAAAACTTCTCAAGACAAGTGTATAACAATTGATAACGTATGGGCAAGGGTAGGATTTAGAGATTTGTAGCACCTCAATGAAAAAATTAAGAAGCATGAGTTATCTGCCAAGCATGTAAATTGTTCGACAGAATTAGCTTTTCTGGTTACGACTAATATCGCTGCTCAATTAGAATACCGGAATAATATTATTAAGCACAACGAGCAAGTAGATAAGAACAGGTATGTTTCAAAAAGAATTATAAATTGCATAAAATTTTGCGGAAAACTGGTTTTAAAATTTCATATTTTTATTATTATTCTAAAAGTAGCCCCCTAGTGAACTAGATCACGAGCCGCCACTGGGCTAGTGGAAAGTTGTGATCCTCATCCTTGAGAAGTTGGAGAAGAACTCAAATTGCCAAAAATGGAGCTGATCTAGTTCCGTATGTGACTGTTGTGAGATGGTGTGAAACATTGGAGATTGAATTGGAAGGCGTTCCTGCTCTTGACACACAGGGCCTAGAATTAGCCAGCCGAAGATTGAGAGTTGTGCGATTGGAGATGATGGAGGGCCTTTTTTCATCTGAGGAAGAACAACTGAGCCATATACATCAGCACCTAAAATGATGTCGATGGCTCTTGAGATGTGGTATTCTGGATCAGCTAACTTGAGATTCTGGAGATGTAGAGATTGCTGAAAACATGTATAGAAGGAAGGCAAATTAGAGAAAGATGATGAGAGAATGTGAGCATCAATATTTATGGTTTGATGGTCATACATGCGACTTCCTTCTAGAGATGTTGAGTTTTCTGGCTAGATCTTGAGAGATGAAGGTCAGCTCGGATCCACTGTCGATGAGTAGTCGAACCGTGTGTGATCCTGTTGAGGTGATGAGATGGGCGATGGCAGTGGCGAGGAGAGTGTTGAGTCGTGGTTGAGGTAGCTGAAGAAAAATAATTCAACGCTTCTTCGAACTTTTTTGACGGCTTTAGAGCTGAGTTGCTAGAACTCACCTCCCTTTGAGCAGATTTTTGAGTTGTGAGAGCTGATTGAGGAAGCACTCGAGGGGGTACCGGTGGAACTTTGCAGTGTGGTTTACTGCTGAGAGGAGCATCATGTAGAAGAGTGTGATGACGACTTCCACAGATTTTGCAGATCTTTGTCGTTCTGCAAGAGTGCCGATGATGTCTACCGAGGCAGTTAGAGCAGAGGATGCGATGTAATACTACATCAGCTTTTTCTTGAGGTGAGCGTTTGGAGAAGCGAGGGCAATCTGCAATGAAGTGGTCGTGTCCACAATCATCACAGGTGTCGCTGGGCATAGAAGAGACTTTTGAGATTGGAGTGTTCGAGGAGGCCGATTTGCTTGAGATGAGTGACGGAGAAGGTTTATTTTGAGCTGTAACCTTTTGAGAAATTGTGTGCACTGTTGTGCGAGAGCGAGAGGATTCTTGAGGTGACAGTCTCTGGTTGGACTCAGTCCATTCTAGAGCTCTGGAGCGAGATTGGAGGAATTCCATCAACTGAGCGAAGGAGGGAAATTCGGTATTGGAGGAGATGAGAGTTTCCCAATGAGTTCGAGAGGCTTGATCCATACGATTGATGATATGGAACACCAAAAGATTGTTGTTCTGCTCTAGATCTTCACCTAGAGCTTTCAAACTTTGGAGAGGATTGATGATGCTGTCAATAAATTGACGAAGAGATGAGGCGGTAGAATTTTTCTGATTCGCCAATGAGAAGGAGAGAAGTTTTGTGTATTGAGAAGAGAGGAGCAGCCTTTTGTTTTCATATTTGTCCATAAGCTTCTTCCAGGCTATGGGGAACGAGACTTCCGTTAAGGGAAGACTTGAGATGGTGTCGAGAGGTTCTTGAGAGAGACATGTCCGAAGGTAATGTAACCTTTCAATGTCAGAAATTGATGAAAAGGAGTGCACGTGCAATTTGCACTTAAAATAGTAATTGATATTAGTTTTGTATTTTAAATAATAAAAATATTGATAACACTTCCAAATCTGTGCTTCATTCTGAATATTTTAATAAAGCTCATGGGTAACCACAAATTTGGTATATAACGTTAAACCGATATATTCAAATAAAAAAATATTTATAACACTTCCAAATCTGTGTTTCATCCCGAATATTCTAATATATCGATATATCGAAATATCGATATTTTTTCACGATATATATCGATACTGTTGAGAAATATCGATACAATATATAATATATCGATATTTTTTTCACGTTTGCCCATCCCTAAATTCTCGAATCATCCATGGAATAAATTCAATTTTATCCAATATAACACGCAAAACGAAATGTTACTCGAATTCGGCATCTTGAGCAGTTCGTTCCTAAAAAGCCCGAATCAGGTAGAAAAGTTTGAACCCTTTATATCAGCATTAACACGTGTTTTGCAGTAAACAGATGCCGATTTCAACAATGTAACCAGCGTCGGCGTTGTAATTGTATTGGGTAAACGGATGAACCAGAGTATCTGGATGAACGTTTCTCACAACAAAAAAAATTTGAATTTTCATATTACGGTTTGTTTCAAAACTTTCAGAGTACAAGGAGTATACAGGGTGTTTCACGAGTAAACAGACAAATGAAAACCGTGAATAAAGGGCATTGCGCTGAGTTCAAAATCACCCCATATACAGGGTGTCCCAAAACTAGTGAATCAAACGTCACACCACGATAGAGTAAACCAAATATTATTATCGAATGACCCCAACATTAGTTCGAAGAAAATGTACCGTTTCCAAAATAATCAGAATTTTATTAAAATACCTAAAGTTGCCGATTTTCGAACTATTTTTCTTAATAACAGGGCCACTTTGTGAGAAAGGATATCGATTTTAAATTATATTGAACTAATATTATTGTTTAATCTCCCCTAATTGAAATTATTTTAAGTAGTTAATCGATAACCATAACCTAAGCAAATGTAAATTAAAACAATTGTTTTTTCTACATGATTTTTAATACTCAGAATAAACAGGGGTGATAATATGGGAGAAAAACGCTATCCTTTTTCACAAATTGGCCATGTGATTGAAAAAATAGTTCGAAAATCGGCAACTTTAGGTTAGGTTTTCTCAGAAACGGTACATTTTCGCTCAACTAATGTTGGTGTCATTCGATAGTATTTTATCTACTCTATCGTGGTGTGACGTTTGATTCAATAGTTTTGGGGCACCCTTTATATATATATATATATATATATATATATATATATATATATATATATATATATATATATATATATATATATATATATATATATATATATATATATATATATATATATATATATGAACCCGTAGTGCGTTGTTACCTCCGTTAAGTTCATTGGGCGACCTGACCTCCGGGTGAAGGAGTTATATAATCGGAATAATTTTTGTTTATATATGTAGAGGGGAAGGTAAATAGCAGGGGTACCTAAAGAGGGGAAAAGATTTTTATCGAAAAATTTTTCTTCAAACGAATCAGACCTTACTACCTCCGCATATATTTCTTATTAGTAGTGCGCTCTCACCTCCCGCAACGTTGTCAGATTTTAGGAGGACAGAAAGTAAGACAGCTCGAATTCTACTCATATATAGAATACAGCTGCTCTTCCGATTCATTCACACATATTGAAACCTGTAAATAGTTCGAGAACGATACTAGATAATATTAATAAACTTCATACGCTGATAATTGATTGATAAGGTTCGTGATCTCGGTGTAAATGAATTTGGACAGTTTTGAATAAATATGCTTATGTCTACGATACTTCGTCCGATAGGGGAGTTTAATACCATATAGGTCCCAAAATGAATGATGCATGAAAATGAAATTTTTCGTGACATATAGGATTAATTCAAAAGACAATTTTACCAAATTTGTTCTTGTATGAAATAATAGTCTAATTTTTGGGCATTATATTCACGACATTAGGAACTCCATATAAATGTTTTTCCTGAATGAATCAATAAAGATATACGTTTTACTTTCAGCTTCTATACTTCATTCACTTTCATTTTAGCACTGGATTGGCCATGGAAATTGGATGCCTTTCACTCTGTATGGTACGAAAATGTTTGGTTAAGACGCTTGTCGAAACATTCTTGAGTTTTAAATCAGTGCTACGTAGTACGTTCTACGTGAGTCTCTCAGTAATTACGTATTTCATCACAATGTCAAATCACTTCGGAAAATATTGAGTCGAAAATATGTAACGAACATAATTGACGTTTATACAAACTGATTGAAGACATACCAAATCTATTTATTTATATGGAAAATACAAGTGATCAGTCCCTTGAGGAGAATTACTGTTGTTTATCTTCTTTGGCTGGAGGTTGAAGACGTTACATCAGTTGTAGAATTCAAAAAAATCAACCCGAAGATGAAATGCATTCGATGCAGTGTTAGCATTGAGTTGAATAATCAAAGGTGGTAGGGAATGGGTATCTCTTGAAGAAATGAACGGATAATTACAAGAATGTTGAATTCTTCAACAAAAATCATCTTGCGTGAATAGTAGTCAAAATAATTAAAAGATGTTTGAAGCAAGAGGGGCTTCACCTCACAAAACAACTGGCTCGTATTCATGTCTGTTTATTTTCAATACATTGATATAATGATAATAATTATACAGGGTGTGGCGTAATGAATGGATAATATGAATCCTGCGGGTAGAGGACTCTATGGCGGTTCAGATAAATATATTTTACGTTTGGTAAAAGTGCCTTGGTTTTCGAGATATTATTATATAAATAATAATTATATCTGGATATTTACATTTTCCATCATAGCGGATCAAAAGAAACTCCTCGATTTAATGGCATTTCTTAATTGCTCGAGGTGTCTTTTGCGATTTTTCAGTACACAGGTTGTTTCACAAGTAAACGGACAAACGAAAACCGTGAATAGAGGGCATTGAGCTGAGTTCAAAAACACCTCATATGTGTGTCTTGTGCATTCCGTTTCCGATATACAGAGGAGTTTAATCAAATTTCCCGAATTTTCGTTCAGCTATAACTCCAAATAATTCAGTTGTATTCGGCTAAAAAGTCATTATCCGCTTAAGCTTGTAAGTTTCAATAAAACAGAACATTAAAAGTTGACGAACACAGGACCGGACTCATTGAGGCCATATTCAAACTTAAACTCATGCAAAACACTCTGTAGTTTTTTTCGTCATAATTTTGAATTTTTCAGGTATCTGCATAGATTTTCTCAAAATCAATGAAATTTTGGTATTGGATAATTTTTAATGAATAATTATTTGGTGGTGAAATGCCTCTAGGAAAAACAGCGCTGCATATTGACTTTTACTTCACAATAATTAATGGTATGAATATGATCGCCAATCAGATGTGGAAATCTAAAAATGGAATTGGAAATGTTCAACTGAATTTTTTCGTTTTTGATATTTTAGCATATCTGGTTATTCAGATAAATCATTCAGAGTGATAATAAGCTTTATTATTGATAATGAACAAAAATAGCAATAAAAAACTATCATGAAAATAATAATTATAACTTGATATCTTCCGAATGAATCGCTTTTTATGGACAACGTGGACCTGAAGTAATTTTTCGAATTGATTTTCACCTCATTTGGTCTTTTAGTGAAGGTAATGATTGGCACTTCGAATAAGTATAATAAATGCACTTTCGAATTCTTCACTTATTCCGTTATATCCATTATTGGATCTATGGAAATCTATGGATTGGTCTGGTCTTATTACAATTTGTTATTGAAACATTGATGATATTCATGCACCAGCAAAAGTATTTATCAGTATTTCAGGTCATTTCATTTGAAGGGTAGGACCCCAACATTGGACTGCTAGATCTCCAGATCTGACACCCCGCGATTTCTTTCTTTGTTTTCATTCACACAACCAGTTGTCCATAGAAAAATAGATTAATTCTGAAGATCAAGTTTTAATATTTAGTTTCAAGATAGCGTAGTTCTTCCATCCATATTTGTGCATTATCAATTTTGAAACATTTCATCATTGTGAATGACTATTTTGAAGACCGAATATGGTATAATTGTTGAACACATTCAATTCATTTCTTTGAAAAAAATCAATTAAGAATTTCTATTTTTCATGAAGTCCTCTATTCCTTAGAGGCGTCTGACCAAAACAATTTTTTCTAGAACATGATCAACAGGTAGGGCAACCCAAAAATCAATTCATTTTGAGACAATAATAATGCAGATAACAAAAAAGTTTAAATTATTATTAAAAAACTACATACACGGTGCTTTTATGAGTTTGAAGTTAAGTAAAGCCTCACTGAGCCCGGTCCTGATTTTTGTCGAATTTAAATGCTCTGTTTCAATAAAAATTAACAACTCAAGGCTAAATATAAATTTTCAGTCGACTTGATAGAGAATTTCAGGAGTTATAGCCGAACAGAAATTCGAGAAATTTCAAAAAACACTGAAGAAACCTATATATAGGGTGCCCCAAAACTATCGAAACAAACGTCACACCACGATAGAGTAGATCAAATACTATCGAATGACACCAACATTAGTTGAGCGAAAATGTACGGTTTCTGAGGAAACCTAACCTAAAGTTGCCGATTTTCGAACTATTTTTTCCATCACAAGGCCAATTTGTGATAAAGGATAGCGTTTTTCTCCCATATTATCACCCCTGTTTAATCTGAGTATTAAAAATCATGTAGAAAAAACAATTGTTTCAATTAACATCAACTTAGGTCGAGACTTAGGTTATGGTTATCGATTAACTACTTAAAATAATTTCAATTAGGGGAGATAAAACAATAATCTTAGTTCAATATAATTTAAAATCGATATCCTTCTTCACAAACTGGCCCTGTTATTAAGAAAAATAGTTCGAAAATCGGAAACTTTAGATATTTTAACAAAATTCTGATTATTTTGGAAACGGTACGTTTTCGTTGAACTAATGTTGGTGTCATTCGATAATATTTGGTTTACTCTATCGTGGTGTGACGTTTGATTCACTAGTTTTGGGACACCCTGTATATGGGGTGATTTTGAA